>NC_057805.1:20507680-20512934 GCF_018294505.1 Triticum aestivum
CCCCCCCAAACATTTAGTACCGGTTGGTGCTACCAACCGGTACTAATGGTCTACCAGCACCCGGGCCTGGCTCGTGCCACGTGGTGGCACTTTAGCGCCGGTTCGTGGCGAACCGATACTAAAGGGGGGGAGGCTTTAGTCTCCACTCCATAGTGCCGGTTGCAAAACCGGCACTAAAGGCCCTTACGAACCGGTGATAAAGGCCTGTTCTGCATTAGTGAATTTTTGGTTTGGTTACCCGTTTTACCGAAGAAACGATTCAATCTGATGTCACACAAAACCTTCAGGAGGGCGGAAACGATAATCTAGCGGTTGCGTCTTTTTTTCATCTCAGCATTGCTTAGTTTCATATATTTATACTGAATTTGATTTCTAGATGTTTTTAATCATATACATGGAGAAAAAACAGCCAAGTTTTATAGAAAGCAGAGAGTGTAAGTCATGTGACGTGGGGTGTCCACCGTCAGATTTGAAAGGTAAAAGATGGACAGTCATGATGAGCTGCAAGGAGAGTATCGATCCGTGGGAGGTCAATTCTGACCAATCATATCGAAGGACACGGATCACGGTCGATGGTCCACGAGGCCGAAAACTCTCCCGCGCCCCCGTGATTTTGGTGAAAGTTCTCGCGCTCAAAACACCCGAAAACATCCGAAAGGTCCACGGGCGCGCATTTCATTCAAAGGGAAATCAAAATGAGAAGAGATCCACCGCACCAACCCCAAAACCCAAACCAACCCAAGCGCTCCCTCGCCCGCACGCTGTCTTTCTTCCTCCTCTCCCCACGACTCACCCAACTCGCCGCCGGCGACCTCCTGCCCTCAGCCTCCGCCCCCTACCACACCGACGGCGCCCCCCACCCTCTCCTTCTTCCCCAAGCCGCCGCGTCAAGCCTCTCCTCGCGCCCGAAACCCTAGCCCGCGGCGCGGCCATGGCGACCGAGCTCTGGATCCGCAGGCTCGAGGTGCGGCGCTGGGTCAGGATGCGCCGGCCACGAGGCCAGAAGGCTGTCGGTTCCGAGAACTGGGCGGCGCACCCTGCAGCTCGGTCGACCTCCAATGGAGAAGGCCCCGGATCTGTACTCCCCTTCTTCCGCGACCAGCCTCGACGCCCGCCTTCTTCCCAGGAGCGGCGGCCACGACGGCCCGTCGCTCTCGTCTTCTCCCGCCGCTGCGGAGGACGAGCCACGACGAGCAGCAGAGGAGGCGTGCCGCTGCTACCACGACGCGACGTCCCATGCTCTTGTCCTCTCCCGACGCGGCAGAGGACGAGATGCGGCGAGCTGCAGAGGAGGCGTGTCGTGTGGCTGGACCAAGGTATTGCTCTGTAGGGCGGGGCTTGGCCATCTTCTTCGCCCAGCACCACCACCACCACCGTCAGATGCTGTGAACGCGAGCAGCTGCAGCTGCAGGCGCCGTACGACCACGACCAGAAGCACCATCATCTCTGGCATCGGGCGCGCTACGAGGACGGCCCGTCTCTGCTTCATGTCACGCCCTGCTCGTGTCCATGGCGGGTGCGTGCGCGGTGGCCGCGCCATCCCGGGCAACAGTCTCCGGCCGCGGCGCAGCCTTGCCGCCGGGGCGCGGCTTCCGCGTGAGCTGCCGGCGCTCGGCGAGGAGACGCGTCGGCGGTCGCGCTCGCGTGTCCCGCGACACCAACGGTGCTGAGGCTGAGCCGGACAGCAAGGGTCCAATCCCGCAGGTCAGTGCTCCTCCTCCCCATACTGGATACTGCTGTAACAAATGTGTTCTGCTCAGAATCTTCAGGTTCGGCAGCCATTCCGCCCTGGAATACTGGTAGCACAATCTCTTACCATATTTACACTGTACTGCATAACAAATTGGCAAATCAATATAGGTTCACCTTTAAGCTTCAGCCGAAATTTTCTTGGTTTCTGAATCGAGCTCCCTTTGGTTCACGTGTGTTGTTCAACCAGGATGACTCGGGCTACCTCCTGACGCTGGGGCTCGGGTCCGGCGGCGGCGCGGCGACCGTGAAGTATGACAGCATGCTCCAACCAGTCATCTCCGGCGTGCTCACGCATCTGCACGACCAGAAGCACAATCATGTTTTACTTCGGTGGTAAAGAGACATCCTTTCCTTCCTCTCTTTCATCTTGCAACTCTTTATTTCCCTCCTGGGTTTGGTTTGGTCTGGGGTTTGCTCGGATCCATGTAATACAGTAGTTTGGAGGTGGTTTCAGTTGACTGGGACACTCATGGATGGAAAAGAGCAGTGGCGTAGCTAGGAATTTAGATCAGGGCGGAGGCTGTGGCGGTGAATATACTACAATTTCTTCAATTACTCTCCTGCACTTGTGTTAGGTACCAGGTCGATCTATTACAGATACAAGGCTCAAATTCGAATTACACTCAGCTTCTCGCTGTTCTTGGGAAAGAAGGAAGGTAGGTGGGGAAAGCAGAGGAGGGGAGAGCCGCCGTTCGTTTTGATCCTTCTGGATGTGTCTTCTTTTGCGCGTGAGGGGATAAGTAGGCGCCGGTGCGACATGGACTCAGCGGTCCCATTCCGGCCCGATGAATCTCCTGTTGGGCTGCGCTATCCTCTTGGGCCTGCTGCTGATTCGCCTTGCCGCCAGGCCGTCGTTGGTGACATGGCTCGCTGCCGTGGCAGCCCCCTGGGTCTTGGCTGTCAAGGCAGGTCATGCGCTGACAACTTGCTCTGGAGTTTGCTTTGAAAATAAATGAAAAAGGAGCAACAACTTCTTTTTTGCATGTTTCAGAAAAAGAGATGCAATGTCTTCAGTCCTCATTTTGTGTGACAATAAAAAGTTTATGAGTTTCAGTTTATCAATTATGGAACGAACCATAATAATCTGTCATTTCAATTTATCAATTCCATAATTTCGTGCCAACATTAATAGCGGGGAATGGTCGACCATTTTATGTTTCTTGGCTTAACCCGTTATAAGGCCCAGTTCTTTTGAGCAGATTGTGGAGAATTTTGGTCTGGAAAATCTGGAGCCAAAAGAACTCGTTTTGACTTCCAAAATCTGGAGAGGATTCTCTAGAATCCTAGTGCAATCCAAAAGCACCCAAAAAGCTTGATTTTCCCAGAATCCTGAGATTCTGGCAAGTCCCACCAATGAAAACGCTTCAAAATAGAAGAGTACCCCTATCCCATCGCGAAATTACACCAGGAATGCCGCTGCCCATCCATGCGTTGGACCAGAGGAAATGAGCGAGCGGCCGCTCGACCCCTGTTCGCATTGGGGGAAAAAGGAGTCCCCAGACGCAGCGACGGCTCGGGTTGCCGCACTGCCGCCGGACCAACCTCGTCGGTTAGGCCCTTGCCGCCGCCGCCCGCCTGGCCCTTGCCGCCGCCGGCCAGGTTCCCGCCGCCGCCGCCCGCCTTATCTCCCTCTGCCGCCCCTCTTCCTTCGCTGCTCGTCCTCCCCTCCGTCGTGTCTTCGCCAACATCGACGGCCACTGGCGCTGCACCTTGACGGCCACAAGCAGCCCACGCGAGGTGCAGACCACACCCACGGTGAGGCATCCTCTTTCCCCATCTCGTTGTTCTTCTTTTTTCTTATGCTATGGATTTGTTAGATAGATGGATGGATTGATTGCTGATGCTGTTAGATGGATGGTGCTAATTTTTTGCACCCAGATTGCTGATGCTGTTAGATGGATGGATGGATTTGTTAGATAGATGGATGGATGGATTGATTGTTGAATACAGCTTGTTTGCCTATTTACAAAAAATGAAGAACTAGAAAGAGATATCCACAAGCATAATTTTCACTAATAATTCTAGTGTTGGGCACTTGGGTATACATTTCTTTATTTTGGTTTGGAGCCGTTCAACAATATGGCAGTATGAATATCATTTTCTAATGTATTGGTATGTGAATTCCTAGTACATGACACTATTTTCTATGATGATGCTAATTTAAGATGGAGAAAGTCAAAGAACCCAAAGCAAATTGGGACAGTGTTGCTCATACAATTTTTATGAATGCGTGCGTAGAGGAGGTTCGAGCAAATAACCGCAATGGTGGTTATTTGTCGGACATAGGACAAGCTAATTTGCATAAAAAGTTCAACGAACGCTCTGGAAGAAACTATTCGACCCGGCAAATAAAAAATAGGTGGGGTGTATGTAGAAGCGAGTACAACACATGGAAGACATTGATCCAACAAGCATCTGGCTTAGGAAGAGATGCGCATATACACACTATTGCAGCTACAAATGAGTGGTGGGCATTGGAGATAAAGGTATTGTTGTTGTCATGTAATTTCTTAAATAACGAGTCATGTTGCTTCGGTTTTGATATTAACCTGTGGTGCTATATGATTACAGGCACATCCAGAAGCTGCCAAGTTTCGCTATGCTCCACTAGCGGAGGAGGAAAAAATGTCAGAGGTTTTCGATACTACTTGTGTCACAGATGAGCATGCGAGGGTGCCAACTCCCTCATATCAAGGTGATCCCTCTCAAATCAGTTTGGAGGATGACTCAGGGTGTGATAGTCATGAAGGGCAAGTTACCCCTGTTCAAAATCGAGCCAAGGGTGGGAAGAAGAGGGCGTGTCCTTATTCGCCAAGTCCAAAGATGAATGACAAGTGAGCAAGTGAGAATGCTAAAAATGAGGCTTTTGTACGCATGGTGGACATCTTTGGTGCAAGAGACAAGAGGGATGCAGAGGAGAGGGCAAGGGAGAAGAGGGATGAAGAGGAAAGGGCAAGGGAGAAGAGGGATGCAGAGAAGAGGGATGTAGAGGAGAGTGTGGATCCAACAAGACAAGAGATTAAACAAATGATGGCCATGGTGGAAGCGGATGGTGCAAAACCAGGAAGTGATGAGCATTTCTATGCTACATTTCATTTCATGGAAAAGAAATATCGTGATGTTTTCTCCACTTTCACGGCTCATGAATCTGTTGTAAGGCTTGGATGGATAAAGAGGATGTGGGAGCTCAATAATAAGTAGAACATCTATGTTTTAATTGCTTTCTACCAGACTATTTACTTGTAATGTTGTGAGCTAAGCTACTTGCTTTGGAGGTGTACTTTTGTGAACTAAGCTATTTGCTTTGGAGATGTATTGTTATCTGAACTGTGTTGTATCTAATATTACACTATGTGCATGTTGTTGTGGCAGATGGATAAATCCAGAAAGAAACAAGAAGATGTTATGTGCATGTTGTTGTATCTAATATTACACTATGTGCATGTTGTTGTGGCAGATGGATAAATCCAGAAAGAAACAAGATGTTATGTGCATGTTGTTG
>NC_057805.1:20559031-20587293 GCF_018294505.1 Triticum aestivum
TACTTAGAAAAACAAAGTTTTGGCCTCATTTCCAACATGCTATTGGAGCCATTGATGGAACACACATTAAGGTGATTGTGCCTAAGGAGTTGGAGCCCCAACACAGGAATAGGAAAGGTTACACAAGTGAAAATGTTATGGCAGTGTGTGATTTTGATATGAGGTTCACGTTTGTTGTTCCCGGATGGCCAGGATCTGTTCATGACACACGTGTATGGAGCGATGCCATAGTTCGTTATGATCACTTTCCACAATCCCCCACAGGTAACATCTCGCATGTATCCATATTGTTATATACAGGATGGTATGTTGTACATTTCTAATTTCTTTTGTTGATGTCGTACTGTAGATAAATATTATCTTCTCGGCTCCGGATATCCAAACAGGGTTGGATATCTATCTCCATACAAAGGGCAACGATACCATGTACCAGATTTCCAACAACACCCACTAGTTGGGAGATATGAGACATTCAACCATTGACATTCTTCTTTGCGAAATGTCATCGAAAGAACATTTGGTATTCTCAAGATGAAATGGCGAATTCTTGGAGTTGGAGGCATACCTCGGTACAAACCGGAGACCCAAAAGATGATTGTCACTGCATGCATGTGTCTTCACAATTGGATTCGTGATAGCAAGTTACCTGATGAGCATTTTGACAAGTTCGACAATGATGCATATGTGCAACCTCTATTGCCGTTTACAGGTGCCAATGCTCTACCACCAGAAGATGATGGTACCATGAACGCAATACGCGAGGCGATTGATGCTAGTCTCGTACCTTGAGATTATCCATTTTTTAGTTCATCCTCTTTTGTAATGAACAAATCTTTAAATCCATTCTAAATGTAATATTTAGCACTTTTTATGACATTCGTAAATCACTTTCGTACTCATATTCGACTAGATGATGTTACAAACAACAAGGTGTTAATAAATTCATCAAACATTTTCTGTCTAAGGGTACTACAGACATTTCAACACACGACTCTTTCCAGAATCTCAACCTACAACCCCACAAAAGAACTCGGCAACAGATTCTGGGAGAAGCAGATTCTGGGAGAATTTTACAAAATCTTGATTCTGCAGAATCCTCTGTGAAAAGAACTGGGCCTAATTACATATCCCTCCTGTCAAGTACAAACACCTTTGTCCCTTGTCATGATGTGCCTATTGTGGTTGTACCCGTTACTGTTGTCCTAGAATAGGATTGTGATGCTTGAATGCCTGTCACTGGAAACACTTGACATTTGTTATCCATCTCTATGTGACGCTTTCTCTCATTGGTTTATGCACGCGTCTTATTCTTTGATCGTGTATGATCCAGATTAAATGGCCGAGAAATTTGACGTCGACATGAGCGTTAGCTTGTAGCTCTTCACCCCTTCTCCTCTATGGGACACACGTGCACTCACCATCTCCGTAGAGCAGGGGGTCACACGTGTTGATGTCCAGCAGTCTAGCCTCCCGCCTGTGTAGGTTTGGCCCCGTAAATCTTCGTCGACCTCTCACAGCTCCCATCTTATTGCTTTGGTAAATTTGAAATTAATCATGTTATTAATAAGTTTGTCATCTATCAATGACTAAAATAAATTTGGTCCTCATTTGACATGAGCGTTGTTCTGATGCCGGAACTAGCTATGGCGGTGGCTGCAGATTCGCTGCCTCACCAAGGTCTCGTTCCTGCCCTGGGGTGCACAAGCTCCATCAGGTAGCTGCAGGTCCCGTACGACCACGGCCCGCACCCTGGAGCTTCCCCGTCTGCAGCAGCTTCTGGATCCAAGGTATTCATTCATCTCTCTACTGACCTAAAGCATGCAAGTGTTTCTCCTCTCAACATTTTTTAGATTCATATTAGTCTAATGATGTGGTGTTAGTCTGACGATGGTTTATATGGGAGGCTATTATTTTATTGTAAGGTGTTTTTGACAATTTTCCTTGACTGATTTCTGCAACAGCAAGTGTGAGATACTTTTGACAATTTTCCTTGACTGATTTCTGCAACAATATAGTTCATTACATATTATACTCTCCAAGTAACAACAGCTACTATTCTGTGCAGATTTTTTTTCCTAAACAAGATGTTGTATGCAAATTCGTATCGCTGAAAAATGAGTCTAATAGATTATTTTGTAATAATCAAGTAACAATAGTCGTTGTGTCATGTGCAGACTTTTTTCTAGATATGCATATGCCGTGATTAATTTGGTACCTTCTCTATAATAGTTGTAGTTAGTCCAATGTTGGATTTGCCTTGTTTGCACAATTATGTAGTCTTGTTATTATGGAGGAGGAAAGCTGGTCTTTTTTGGTTACTAAACGTAGGGCTTATACATGTTCATGTTAGAGTTGAGCTTTGCAAGTTTGTGGTCTGGCTAGGACAGTGTAGATATTTCTATGTGCATCTCTTATCTAGTACTACCTCTTAACCAAAATATAAGACGTTTTTGCAGTTCAATTTGAACAGCAAAAATGTCATATATTTTTTACGGAGGGAGTACTAGATAAGAGATATCCTAAATAAAGGCTATTCCAGTCCGTTGATCTCCGCATCTAAATAAACTCCAATGGTCGTGTCTTTTTTCATGCTACAAATACTGTCATGGTGGTCCCTGTTAAGCCGCAATGAGAATCTTTTATCCTTTCCGGTACATCTCTGTTTTCTTAAATTGAAGAGAAGAAAGAAACACTCAGGATGCTACTGTCGACTTTTTTGTTGTTGATATAAATACACTAGTTACACGGACCATTTTCTCTTCATGCTTACAAACATGACTGGCTTGTGATTTGTGTTCCATTCGGCCAGTTCTTTTTCTGGTTTCTCAAGAGATGCTAAAGATGCTCACTAGTTAATAACATGACAGCATGCTCCTGTAGCTAGTCGGGATTTGGGTCTATTATGATACTATAAGTTGATTGCACTAACCAGCATGGTGGTAATGTCGAGTCGAGTTGAGCACTGTCCACTTTTCACTGCCTGTTGTCTCATGGTTCGCCATTCTACCTTGAAGGGAAAAGGGCGGCACTCTACCTTGAAGTTGATAGAGACGGCTCCATTCTCACACTGCTCCTACCGTAGCCGGCTTGATTTGGACCTCATCAAGGTATGTCTCTGCTCCCTCTCCCTCTCATGATGTGCTCTGGCTGTCACCATATTGCTTAGGTGTGTGAAAACTGATGCTTTCTTCCTGTATTAGCTTGCTGTTACTTAACGAACTGATTAGTAACATACAGATATACACACGCTCGTTTTTTTATGAAACATCCAAAACAAGTCCCCATCCTGTGGCCATCTATCTCCTCTCTTTTCAATCTACATGTACACACTTATGTTTCCAAAGTTCCCTGGCCAGAGCAATGTGGAACGATTAATTAGTTATTAACCAATGCCATTTTTTAGTCATTTTTGCTTACGTGATGAATCAATGTAACTTGTACTTGGAAATTTATCTTTGGGAGCCATCATATTTGCTCGCTACACCATATTACCTAGAGTATGACAAGAGAACTGATTCTTCTCAACCACACTAGGTGAGTAAAAAAACTGAAGCTTTCTTTATTCAGAGATGAGATGAGAGGTCAGGTCCTATCATAGCCAGCTGATATGCATCTGCAAGTTGTACCTACAGGATATATACCACTGGTTCTTTGGTCCTTCAATTTTTATACAAGTGCATGACTAAAATCAAAATTAAATTTACTTCGATGTTCAGTTTATTCCATGATGAATCTGCACCGCTTTCTACTTCAGAATTTCCACTATGTGTCAACATCTTTTCAACTTCGTGTGTTTTATTATTTATTTATGAAATTTGCAGCGCGATGGAGGCCGGCCGCATCGGGTCGATTCCGTCCACCTATTTCTGAGCGGTGGACCTTGATGACGGCCTCCCTCCTGACAGTCTGCAGGACCATAGGAAGGGGAAGGAGGCAGAGGCAGGGTCTCCTTGCACCCCCACGCAAAATCAAGAGCAAGGGGAAGATGCTCGCTTTCGTAAGCCACTTCACTTCCTTTCTCCTCTTCTCCGTTAGTTGGGTGTCGTGCTGCGTGCGCCGTGGTTGCAGTCATGTTTGTGTGCTGCCGCTTGTGCTCACCACTAGACAAGCAAGAGCATGCAGGGAGTTGACAACAGTAGCAACATCTTGAGTATGTTTTTTGCATGGGTATGTTTTTTACTGGAGTTTGGTATCTCCCTTTCATGGGTGTCCATGGCCATCCAATTTGCTTGCTGCACCACATCACCTAGATAGAGCGTCACAAGAAAACTGCAACTTTCTTCTTTACAACCACATTAGCTATATATGTGTGACGAGAAAACTGAATCTTCCTTTCTTCCTTCCTTCAGAGAGGAGAGGTCCTATATATACTAGCTAGCTGATATGCATATACAAACTACACGTACACTGGAAGTTTTGGTCCTTCAGTTTACACTGGACGTTCAGTTCATTCCATGAATCTGCACCGTTTTTTGCTTCAGTTTCTACTGTCTGTATCAACATCTTCCCATCTTTGTGTGCTTTCTTTGTTATTTATGAATGGAATCTGCAGAGGCTTGATTGATAGATATATACTCCCTCCATCTGGAAATACTTGTCCTAGAAATGGATGTATCTAGACTTATTTTAGTTATATACATCCATTTTATTCATTTCTAGGACAAGTATTTCCGGATGGAGGGGGTAGATAGCAATGCTTAGTTTGCTTGCTACCTATTATGTGCAGGTCTGGTTTCTTTGTTCCATGAGGTGTTTCTTTATCCCTGAGCTCACGACTTTTGACAGATAAAAGATGGCTTGTTGTGTACATACAGATGCCCGTTTTTCACTCTGTCAACAAGTGCCATGGTGTTACTTTCAACTCTCAAGTACGGATTGCCTCTGTAGTGTCGATTATCAGAAAACTACCCAGCTAGTTCTGGTTTCCTAGTACTGGTTTGCATTGCATAGACAAGCCAACCAGTATGGATTGCCTATGTATTTTAGAATCTTGTGTTATGGTTTGCTTCTACTCGTTTGCGTTGCATAGACAAGCCAGCTAGTTCTGGTTAGCAACAACTTCTTTTGTGGTATTTGGTTGATAATGCTCAGGACTGATCCTTGTGTCTATCAAGTGGTAGTGCTATCTTAGCCAATTCAGTGTGCAAACTTAATATTTGGTCGATAATTCTTTTGTGAAGAAATGTGTTTTTCTAGTAACCGGTGATAAAATCATGTGTCGCTGTTTTGGGCAGATAAAAAGGATGACGCCAGGGGATCATCGACAGCCCGTAATGCTAATGGAGTGTAAATCCATCTATGTATTTCATGAAGAGGTACACAACCCAAGAGATGCTGCTTTGGTTTGGTGTTTCTTCCTTGTCCTAAGGGAGCGCGGGTGGGAGGGAACACTTACTACTAGTTCAATTTTCTTTGCTTGTCACTTTTGCTCTTGTTTCTTTGATTTGGTTGAACGTCTTAATTGATTAATAAAGTCTGGTAGTAATCATTGGTAAAAATAAATATATTTATATACTACATGAAGGACTTGATCTTCCTGTATATACATACACGACCTCTTTGTCAACGAGAAATGGGTGATCATGCATGCATGCAATCCCACATGTGCACGTGATCTTCGTTGATGTTGCACCACTGGAAGTTTGGTCCTTCAATTTGTATATATGTGCACGCCCAAAATCAAAATCAATTTTGATTGGACATTCAGTTCATTCCATGAAACTGCATTATTTTTGCTTCAGAATTTCTACTAAAAGTATCAACAACTTCTCAAGTCTGTGTGTTTTATTATGGGAAACGTTTCCAGCCGGGGCACCGGCCGAACCGTTACGCCGGTCTCACGCAAGCCGCGAGATGGATCGCAATCATGCGGCCAGAAACAGCTCACCCCTTTCCTTATCTGCAACACATCTCCTTCTTCCTTCTCCATCGCTCGCCTCCTCCGCCATAGCACCAGGCAGCTCCGAGCATTCCTCCCTTCACACCCCACAGTTGCACCTCCTCCATGGGGAGTGCTGCTCCCATGCGCTATGGCCTACGAGCTCAAGGTCAGGGCGGCCATGGCTTACGAGTTCGGGGCGGACTGCGACTGGGGCTCCAACAAGCTGCTATGGACTGTATCGGGGCGCCGCGACGGAGGTGCTGGGACCGCGCCGGGGGAACCATGCCGAGTCGTGCCGACGAGCCTCCATGGATGACCACGGTGAAGGTTGCGTCGCCAACGAGCGGACAATGATGCTGGAGCCATCATTTTGTTTTGCTTCAACTGGCGAAATCCATAGCTGGAACCACAACTGTTTTTTGCTGCAACCGATAAGCGAGTTGGAAACACAGCTGGTTTTTGCTACAACTATATCATTTTTTTGCTACATCCGGCGTCTCTATTTGCTACAATCTTTCGGCGGTGTAGTTTGGCCGATGACGACAAACAACTGCAACTGGGAGATCAGAAAAGTTGCAACCCACGCCGCGAAAGGTACGACCGGCAACAAAAAAAGCTACAACTATCGGACTGACGTGTTGCAACCAACGACGGCAAGCTTGTGGCCGGCGACAGCAGATAGCTGCAACCTACGACCAGGAGCTGCAACCGGCGTCCAGTTTTGCTACAACCTGCATTTTGCCGTGCTACCATTGGCGTCGAGTTTTGCTACAACCGAAGACGCTAATGTTCACGACTTGCACGGCGACTACAACTAGCGGGCGACGGCCATGATGTTCTTTTGCTACAACCAGGGATTAGGATTGCTGGAACCGGCGCAGTGTTTTGCTGGAAGTAGCACCCAAAAATGCTTCCATCAAAGTCTTCTTTGCTGGACAAGCAATTTTTTGCTACATCCGGCATCGTTTTTTGCTGGAACCAGTCGACTGCCCGCTACGGCTGAGCTTCAACCAGCGACGGCTGGAGGTGGAAGAAGATGACAAAACGCTACAGTTTTGCTACATGCTTCAACCGGCATAGATTTTTGCTACAACCGGCATAGCATTTTGCTATGACCGGCGTCATGTTTTGCTACAACACATAACTTTTCTCTGGTTGCAATGTCAGGTTGGAGCTTTCTTTCTTAACGATTGAAACTTTTTCATACACGGTTGAAGCTTTTTCCATCCACGGTTGAAGCTTTTGTGTAAACGATTGAAACTTTTTTTTTGTTTTGAGCAGCCCTTGGTTAAAGCTCTCTCTATCATCTGGTTGAAACTTTTTTCATCTAAGGTTGAAGCATTTTGCGTCAGCGGTTGTATCTCCTCGTGAATCGCAGTGCCAGTTGAAGCTTTTTCATCTAGGGCTTGAAGCTTTTCCATCCAGGGGTTGAAGCTTTTTTAACAACGTTTGCAACACAGAGGGTGTGCGATGGTTCAAGCCTTGCCTCGGTTCAGACATGAGCTCGTCTTCGAGGGCGCACGTCTGGTGATCTTCGCCGCCGCAGCTCCGACCGTCGCAGCGGAGTTGTGACCATCGCCGGGGGAGCTGCAACCGGCGCACACGTTGCTGCATGCGCCGAGCCAGCATGAAACACAGGTGGCCACCGGCGGCGAGGGCGGCAACCGGTGGCGAGGGCGGTGACCGGCGCCGGGGGCGGCCAAGCCCGGTGGTGCTTCGAGTCTGGGTGCCTCGCTCATCCATGGCGGCTAGATGTGTACACCAGCGGAGGAAGAGATGAAGCTGCGTTTGACTTTGGTGAGGATTAGATCTGACGGTTAATACAGAGGTAAATCGGGCGGCTGCGGTGCGACCGGCCGAATCGTTCGGCCGGCGCACCGACGCAGATCACTGCCCTTTTATTATTTATAAATGATGAAATCCGTCGAGGCTTGATTGATACGAGTAGACAGCAATGTTTAGTTTGCTTGCTACCTATTATGGGGATCTTGTTTGTTTCTTCGATGAGGTGTTGGAATATCACTGGTCCGATAGTTGTGTGATCAATATAATGCTACTGTTTTTTACCATGTAGTTGTTTAGGTCTCATAATATTGTGTATGATTTCGATAATATTTCTGCCTTGCTTATTGTGATGTCCTAATTTCTGCAAAGCAAAATATAGTTAGCAAATGGACTGAGATTGTTTGCTTACAGTCGTGGAAACCAACTTAACTTTCCAATCAGCATTTTTCTTAGTTGAGGGAAGTCCTGTCCCACATTGAGACATATCTAGACCGATTTTAGAATGCACTGGGAGACCTCTAACACGGTCATTCCTTCGAGTTTAGAAAAGTAATAAAGATTGTCCATCCACTGTGATCTCTTTGACTACAAATCAGTTCATATTCTCCCTTGATATCGATAACATAAACATGGCAATTTTTCTTTGAAGGAAAGCAATAACATTTACTAGGTTGAAAAATAATTCTAGGGTCTAGTGTAGTATCGACACTATTATTATACCAATTTTGGATTTTTAGTCTTAAGCATGGAACAGTGGCTATGCTTACCTATATACATTCTTCATAGAATTGCTTGAATGTGGTCTGGACATGGCTCTATTGCATAAGCTGCTTGGATTTATGACTTAACCGGCTGTGACTTGTTTTTGTTCTTCGTCCTATAGCATGGTTCGCAACTCTGTTGGTTCTTTCTGATAATGCGTGCATGCTAGTAAGTTTAGGTTGGTCTCCTACTTTAGGGGTCCTTACTAAAAATTGTCTTGATCTGTTACGGTACCATGTTAGCATATTTCTGTACTGAACCGAAGCTTCTATGCTACAATACCAATCATACATAGTTAGTTTCATTTTTGAATAACATGATTACTAGCATCCACTTATGATTTGTATGATCTGCGGCTATAGATAAATTTGATGGTTTCGTTGTGTGTTTACTACCTCATTGTCTTGCTGGCTGTAATGAGAAAAAATTGATCTTTCTTTATGTATGTAATTTGCAGTTGGTTGGTTGCCACAATGGCAGTGCTTGCACCTTCCGCTGTTGCGGATGTCGATTTGCGAGTGAATGACCTGTCAATGAGCATCTAGCAGCAGCTCACGCCTCATGCGATGACAGGGAGTTTACTGCACGGCAACCACCTCTCTTTCGAGTGTCGTTCAGGTAATTGTTCAGTGTCCTCCCTACTTTACCCAATGCTCTGTGATACCTGGCAATTGTGATGAGGGCATGCTGTGATCTTGGCAATCTTGGCAATCGAGCTGTGGTAATTTCTATGGTAGGGCTTGGCTTGTGGGGTGGTCATCTGGACATACATGCCTTGTGTTTGAGTGTGTGATGAGAACAATACGCCCTTGTCAAGTGGAGAGGCTCATTTCCGCCATGTGTGATTCGGGTACTTGGATGTGAACTCGGGGTTCATATTCCTGATCTCTATTCTTTGTTCATGTTGAGTAGCAGAGAACCATTCATTAACATGGTTATAGACATGTAGATCTACTTTGTTGATGTTCCTACGGCTGTGCTTGGTTTGTGTATTTGTGTTCCTATGCTTTTCCCTGTTGAAGCTATTGTTTGGAGGTGCTAATGCTTAGGTTTAGTGTGGTTCATACTCATGTATGTTGTTATTCCAGATTTGGGCATGACACCGTGTGCAGCTTGCTACTGTTATTGCCTTGTTTATTACTCCCTCTGTCTCATAATATAAGAGCGTTTTTTGACATTAGTCAAAAACGCTCTTATATTATGGGACGGAGGGAGTATTTCTGCATGCTTTTTGGCTACTACTTCAGTGCTTAACCATATAATTTGTAGAATTGGATAGTAAGGGAAATTACTACGCCTTATAGAACTGAGCTAGAACTTGGTCTGGACCTATCTCTATTGCCTAAGATGTTAGTTTAACTGGATTAATTATTTGACCTGATGCCACTAGCTACTGTTCTCATCATGTATGCTAACTCTTTCCTTGACCAATACCAACGACTATATCTGATAACTTTTCGAGGGACATTGAGCTTTTGGTTTCACTAGTTTTTCCCTTGACCAATACTTTCTGGAATTTTGTCCGGAACATAATTTCTCCTATTGCTGTAGGATTCAATCATGTTGCTTCACATAATATGTTGTTGTAATGGACACCGGTGCTGATGTTCTCGTCTTGCTTTTTATTTTGTATGGATCAGATAATATGGTTGAGAAGGTTGGCGTATAGGCACTACGAAACTATCATGGCCGGGTTGCCGAGCAGAGTTATTACCGGGTGTGCGTTGATGGACCATGACACGGAGACAAGCTGTCCAGCACGAGTTTGGTCGGCAAATCAGCTCTGTGTGTGCCGGCGCTCATTCCTGCGTGGTGCCTCTGGTGGTCACTTCTTTGAATTCGGCATAGGTAAGCCACTTCGGTTTCTCTCCCCTGCATTTTTGTATGTTCTGCGTGCCCATCCATGGTGATCGAGCCGGGGTAGCAGTTCGGTGTTGTAATGTGTATTTCTTAGATGGTGAGGGTGTTTTCTTGTTGAATTGGTCAGGATGTCTCTTTTTGAACATAGATGTTTTTAATCCAGTTTGGTCGCTATTATGATTGCTTAAGCATGTGTGTTATGAATGGCACTACATGTAGTGTTCCGGAGTAACTTGTATTACCAAGTATTACTAGTTTGTAAGAGTAAGCCCATTGAGGCTTTGCTCCTGTTTAGAAGCTCCTATTGTTATAGGATTCTATCATGTTGCTTCATATAATATATGTTGTAATGGAGCTTGGTGCTGATGTGCTCATCTTGTTTTTTATTTTGTATGTCTCAGATTAATATGGTTGAGAAGCTTGCCGTGCAAGCAGTATGGAACCACCTTGGCCGGGCTACCGAGCAGAGTTATTACCGGGTGTGCGCTCATCGACCATGGCACGGAGACAATGCTGCCCAACACGAGTTTGGCCCTGAAAGCAACTCTGCCTGTGCCGGCGCTCATTCCTGTGCGGTGCCTCCGGTGGCCACTTCTTCGAATTCGGCATAGGTGAGCCACTTCGGTTGCCCTCCCTTGCTTTCTTGTGTGCTCTGTGTGCCCATCCATGGTCATCTAGCCATGTCAGCATGGCCAGGATGTCTTCTAATCTATTTGGCAAGGCATATGTGTGGTGTAGGAGCTGTGTAATTTCTATTTCTTAGATGGCCAGGATGTCTTTGGTTGAACATAGCTCTTATTTCTAATCCGGTTTAGTCACTATTATGATTGCTTAAGCATGTGTATTATGAATGGTATTACATGTAGTATTCTGGAGTAGGTTCTAAGTGTAAGACGTTATTTTCCTTGAGAGAATTTTGATGGAGTAATTTTGAAAGAAGAGGGCTGATTTAGTATAGCTTGTTTATTTCCAAGCTAGCTAGGTTAAATTACCTGAAGTAATTGAATGGCTTGAGTTAAATCAACATGTATGTATGTATCTATGTATGCTTCTTGGCCATGCTTGGTGATTCTTCTTTCTTGGTCTTGTTTGATAATATTGGAGAAGAGAAGAAGAGATGCCCTGTGCTTGATCTTTTACCTCTTTGTGAGTTGTTGTTTGTTTCTGCTGGATAAGAATGCTCGACTTATTCCAGTGTGTTATTGGTTTCTCTCGCAAATGGTTTATTAGGTCTTGTTTATTTGAGAGCAAATTGGTAATTTTTAACTAGAGCTTGGTTTATCTAGCCTTCATCAAGATAATATGTTATCGTAATGGACACTGGTGCTGATGTTCTCATCTTGTTTTTTTGTATGGCTCAGATAATATGGTTGAGAAGGTTGGCGTATAGGCAGTACGGAACTATCATGACTGGGTTGTCGAGCAGAGTTATTACCGGGTGTGCGTTGATGGACCATCATAACACGGAGATAGGCTGTCCAACACGAGTTTGGTCTGCAAAGCAGCTTTGTCTATGCCGATGCTCATTCCTGCGTGGCGCCTCTGGTGGCCACTTCTTTGAATTTGGCATAGGTAAGCCACTTTGGTTTCTCTCCCCTGCTTTTTTGTATGCTCTGCGTGCCCATCCATGGTGATCGAGCCGGGGTACCAGTTCGGTGCTGTAATGTCTATTTTTTAGATGGTGAGGGTGTTTTCTTGTTGAATTGGTCTGGATGTCTCTTGTTGAACCTAGATGTTTTTAATCCACTTTGGTCGCTATTATGATTGCTTAAGCATGTGTGTTGTGAATGGCACTACATGCAGTGTTCTGGAGTAACTTGTATTACCAAGTATTACTAGTTTGTAAGATTAAGATTAAGCCCATTAAGGCTTTGCTCCTGTTTAGAAGCATGTTTGTTTTATTCCTGCCTGTTCTTTGAAGCCATGTGTGAGCGATTTATAAACTAGGGATTTTTTGGCTCATGATCTTCTCGTGAACATCTAAACCGCTAGTTTTATCGGCCTTCATTGAATTTAAATTAGGCTTGGAGATGTAGACTCACTTTGTATCTTGGTTTTAAGATTGCTGACTTTGCATGTCCTCTTACTTAGATTCAAAATTAGAGGGTGGTTCCTGATTGATGTTTGTTATCTATCTCTACGTGTGCTGCTTTCTCTCTAGTTGATGTGCTTGTCTTATTGTTTGATTTGTGCATGGTCCAGATTATATGGCCGGGAAGCTCGGCGTCGACAAGAGCGTCAACATAGAGCTCTTCATCCCCCTCCTCTATGGGCCACGTGTGCGCTCGTTGTCTCCGTAGAGCAGGGGTCACATGCGTGGATGTCCAGCCTCCTACGCGTGTAGGTTTGGCTCTGTCAATCTTCGTCCAGCTCTCACGGTGACGGCGTGGACCAGCTTCGGCAAGAAACATTAAAGTTGAGTGCTCCTGAGTTCCTCTTGTTTCCTTTGCTCTGAGTACGTGGTCACCGAACCATGGCTACGCTGTATAGGTATGGGTCATGGCCTTGGTTGGTGCCATGGCTACTTAAGTTTTGGGATTGGTAAATGATGCTCTGATAGTTGCTGTTAGCTAATTATGAACGAGTCAATTTTCCTCTGGCTACAATATGGCAATGTTGCACATTGCTAACCCCTGCTGTTCCCTTTACCATGTGATGTATGTTGATGATCTTGGATGCTTCTTCACCTATCCTTGGATTCTTAACTGTCGGCAGATGCTTAACTTTCGTATGCCATGTCTTCTCTGTGTAAGATGTTGTCCCCCTTGACGTATCAATTGTGAATTGATGCCTTGGTCTGCTCATCCAGTGTTTTCGCTGGGTATGCAATTAAAAACATCTTCAGTTGCTTGATAGTGGACTAGGACGATTAGTTTGCAAATTTCTTTGGATAAATTATGATGTATTGAGCTGCGGTTTAGTGCAATGCTTTCATGGTAAAAAACAGTTTAGGAACCTTGAAAAGGTTGCATGCTGCTTGCTCATGCCTATTATTTTGTACCAAACGGATCCTTTGCTGACTCATTTCAAAGCTTAGCTGGATCAGATCAACATCTTCTTGATGTGAAACAAATGGGTGGCAATCACTGTACTTCAGAGAAACAAACGGTTGTGTATGTCATAACTTGTAGGGGAGCATTGAGATTTTGGGTTCACTATTTCTTCCCTTGACCAATAGTAATAACTTTTTCTCGAATTTTGGTCCGAACATAATTTCGTCTATTGTTATAGGATTCAATCATGTGTATTATGAATGGCACTGCATGTAGTGTTCTGGAGTAGGTTCTAAGTGTAAGACATTTTCCTTGAAAGAATTTTGATGGAGTAATTTTGAAAGAAGATGGCTGATTTAGTATAGCTTGTTTATTTCCAAGCTAGCTAGGTTAAATTCCCTGAAGTAATTGAATTGCTTGAGTTAAATCAACATGTATGTATGTATGCTTCTTGGCCATGCTGGGTGATTCTTCTTTCTTCGTCTTGTTTGATAATATTGGAGAAGAGAAGAAGAGATGCCCTCTGCTTGATCTTTTACCTATTGTGAGTTGTTTGTTCTGCTGGATAAGAATGCTCGACTTATTCCAGTCTATTATTGGTTTCTCTCGCAAATGGTTTATTAGGTCCTGTTTATTTGAGAGCAAACTGGCAATTTTTAACTAGATCTTGGTTTATCTAGCTTGACTTTGTAAAAGCTTGTGGTTACTGGCAGTAACTCACTGGTCTATTCCTTGTTAGACTGATGTTATACAATCTGAAGAGCTGTCATTTGTTTTGTTAAGCATCTTTGTCTTGTCTTGTATACTGTTGTTAGAGAAACCTGACCCGGTTTTTCGGATTTGTACTGTTAGTACAGGAGACAAGAGCATATCTGCATGGTCGGCAAAGCATCCGTTCTTGTGCTGGCGCTCAATCCTGCATGGTGCCTCCGGTGGCCACTTCTTTGAATTCGGCATAGGTAAGCAACTTCGGGTTTTCACCCTTGCTTTCTTGTATATCCATGGTACCTTACTAAGTTGGTATTAATTTATTGGTTGTCCACAAGCTCTGTTCTTGTTTGATGCGCTGTTCCTAAAGCAGGCGGAAATGGCATTCCAGATCATCATGATTTTGAGTTGTTAGCTTGCTTTCCCCAAAATTGTGTTTGTCTTGAGGCTTGAGAAATGCCATGTTGTTCAGGTTGTTGTTTTTATGGGAAATAGCAGAAGGATTCTTAGGTGGAAGTAATGATCTGATGAGAATCGTTTTCTTGCTCTCTCAAATTCTATACAATTTGGCTTTTAAGATTGTGCCAAGGTCAGCCTCTCATTATTGTCTTTGGCCTCTACTAAGCAGTACTGAACCACCATGGCCAGGCTTCCGAGCAGCGTTATTTTCCGGTGTCCCTATGTCAACCAAGAGCGCAGAACCAACGCCGTCCGACACGAGTTTGGTCAGCAAAGCAACTTTGCCTATGCTGGCGCTCACTTCCGTGTGGCGGATCCGATGGCCTTGATTTTCTTCCACTCCGGCATAAGTGGTAAGCCACTGGATCATCTCTCTGCTCTTTCTCTGTTTGATGCTATGCACATTTCGTTTGGTGCTGTTTGGATTCATAGTTCCAAGTTTAGAATTATTGTCGGAAGTTGTAGAGTAACATTGAGCCGATGTTTTAGTTGCACAACAAGAGTGCCTAGCGTGTTATGTGTATGAGAAATACACCAACAAGAGTAAGCATCGTCCATCATTGCAGAACTGGGTAGGGGACAATAGGAGCTAATATTTAACCCGTGTCAGATTATTTCATGTTCTTCTTCTTTAATTGATGGCTTTTTTGCTAACTAGCTTGTAACTGACTGGCAACTGCTGATTGAGGAGTATCTGATATCCTACTATTTGTATTGCCCATGTCTTTCAAGCATGTTTTCTTTTTGAATGGGTTCCTGAGTGGTGCGTAGTGTTCATTCGAGAGAGACCTCGCTTGGTGTTTCTTCGAGTATCACAGGAGATGAACATATGATAGCTTGGTTTATCTAGCTTGAGTTTGTACACGCATGTGGTCTGTTCCTTGTTAGACTGATGTTGTACAGATCTCTACCGTCATTTGTTTTGTTAAGCATCTTATCTTGTGTTGTTATTTCAGGAGACGAGAGCATATCTAAAGACAAGAAAAGAAAAGAAAACCATGGAAGCCAAGCCAAAGGGAAGTTTGATAAGCTCAAGGGCCACCTGGAGCTAAAATCTACATGGTGTGATGATCTATCTTATTTGGGTTGTCCAGGAGAATCCTTAGTTAATTGATCATCTGCGCGAGTGAAGAGTGGATCCTCTTGTTTGCTGCGTGCAATCTTATTTGACACAGCTCACATAGCGTGGTGTAATGTTTGGTCCTTCCTTCCTTGCTGGGATGATGCACATGTTTTTGGTCCATTCTTATCCTTGTTGTGCACATGTGGATAGATGTAATCATCAGCCAGCCAATGAATGTATGTATGGTTGATAGATGAAAATTATTGTTGCCGAAAGATGAAAATCAAACCCAATGTGTCTACTTTCTTTGAGCTTCTATCAATATGATGACTTGTCGATCGCATACATAATTTGTTTTGACCTTGTTTGTTTGAGGATCCATGCCTACTCTTATTTGGACATGTTACCAGACCCATTTGCTTTGCTTGTGACACATGTTATCCTTGTCAAGCGAAATAATTGAGAAGGACTGCTTGGATACTTGATAGATAATAAATTATAAACTCTATAACAATTGGTTTTTTTCATCCTAAAAAATCCCAGAATAGAATATAAACTATAGAACAATTGATTTTTGACATCCGTAAAGAAATCAGAATAGAATAGAAACTGACAAAGTTAGTTTGCTAAAAGAAAATAGACATGCCATTGTAATATTCTTTCCAAGTATTTTAAAAACAAGGTCTCTTCCCTGGAAATAGCCTGTCATCATCATCATACAGTCTCTGACTTGCGCCACCTCACCGATCCGCGGCACGGCCTTTTCTTTGGTTGAGACTTGCGCCACCTCACTGATCCGCGGCACGGCCTTCCCTTTGGTCAAGCCTTCCGCCACCTCATTGATCCGTGGCATCACATTTCCTCTGGCCATGGGCCATGCCCTCCTCAATCTAACTCCCAAGTCCAAGCCAACCTCATCTCTATCTCTATATATACTAGAAGTGGTGATCCAACCGCGTGCGGGATGCGCGTGCGACTTAGACTTTGATCTTGGGACGCCGGGTCACGGCTGAGAGGAGGCCGCTCCGACGAGTCCGCGGTGATGAAGCAGACCATGCTACTTGATATCCAGTTCTTCCTCCCCAACTCAGTCAGTCGCTTCTATCTTCCTCCTGAAGCCTTCATCAAGATAATACGGTCATCCCCTGGGCGGCCGTCAAGGCGAAGCGAACGGCAAAGTGCGAGGAGGGCTTCTGCGTCTCCCTCATGGTCAAGGCCCAGGGCTCCATGTCATTTTACTGGCAAAGTGCGGAGGCTCAACGAGGAGGTGGGAGCAAGAAGAAAAGGATGTAGATGTTGCAAGGAAGTATCATGAGGATGCAGAAAGGAAGGCAAAGTTGCTAACGGCTGCATCATGAGATGGAACGGAATGCAAGGGAGCTAGAGGAGAAAGATAATCAAGTTGCTCGACCGATATTAGCCCTGCCCTAAATCTTGTGTTGTCCCTAATCCACATGCCCTAAATCTTGCTCGATCGATAGAGGTGGACGAAACAGAGAAGGCAGGTTGATGTTTTGAAGCGTTTGTCTTTTGTAGCACTAGGTAAAAACCGCCTAAAATAGGTGTAAAAAAGAGCCCACACTCCTGGGCCGACCCACCACAAATTTAAAAATGCCATGTATTTGAAATATGTCTGTGAATTTGAAAATTGTTTCCTAAAATTGTTCACAAAAAAAATGTTCACGAATATTCTTCATAGGACTTACGAATATTCTCCTAGACCGACCACACTCCTGGACTACTTTGATTTCCATAGGAGGGGGGGGGGGCAAAAGCCCCCTAGAATACGCCCCACCTAATTTCTTTCTGTCCACCGCCACTCCTCACGGCTTACGAGATCAGCCCCATTATGTTATGGCTCCTGGTTTGTCTCTGGATATTCTTCAAATACCTGGCGCACAGATGCCGCCGGCGTGGGGACGATGAGGGGACGGCCCGCCACCAGGCGCGCGCCGACGCCATCAAGGATATTTTGCCCGCATTCGTGCGTGGCATCATCTTTCTGTTCAACCTACTATTCGGCTTCTGGTGCTGATCTGGTAAGCCGTGCTTCCGAAAAAAGAAACTGAATTCCCTGTTATCCTACACCTCGCAAGGGGATTTGAGAAAAGAAACTTTTTCTCAAATGTCTGAATTTGTTAAAATTCATGATTTTTTTAAAATCTGAATTATCTTGAAAGCATTAGCACATCTCCGTTTGATCCTATGCCGAAGAAGGTTCAGTTCCAGAAAGTAAGTCTCCCTCCATCTCTGGAAAGTTGGTGCAATCTGCTTAAATATGTTATTATTCCTTGTTATCCAGATTGCCCATGCTGCAAAAGTTATTATTTCCATGTAAAATAGAACAACCAGTTTACTTTTCAAATCTTGGAAAGCTTCAAGGACTGAAAGGTTGGTCCTCCTAGTAGGGCAAACAAATTCCCAACATCTTTGTGCAAAGAGGCAACTCCAGAATAGGTGTAGTGTTTCATCAATCTGACAGTCAGTTGTGGCACAATTGTAAGAATCCAAATAAAATTGCTTCCTCCCGAGTAGGTTCCTGGAATTCATCCTATCATGAAGTAGCGTCCAAAATAAATCTTTGTGCTTTGGTTGACATGAGCTACTCCAAATCCAATTAAAACGGGGAGTTGTAATTTTAGTGCCAATCATGACTTTATAAGCTCTTGAAGGCTGAAAATGTTCAGGGCCCAGATGCAACTCCATGTGTTTCTAGCGTCTCTGAATTCAAGTAGCATCCAAAAGAATTTTTTTGCATGTTCAAAAACTTTTTCTCAAATGTCTGAGTTTGTTAAAATTCATAAACTTCTAAAAAAACTCTGAATTGTTTCAAAATTCCCTAAGTTTTTTCAAATACACAATATTTTTTTGAAATTTGATCTTTCCAAATTAATATGAAATCAAAACCGGTTTTTCAAAACAACTGTTTTTTTTCACTCATGCTCACAAGGGAAGAAAACACTAGCAATCAACCCAGCGACCTAGCGATCAAGCAATTAAGACCCAAATGCGAGCGAAAAAGCAGCGCGATCGCTACCTAATGGGTGACGACATGCTAGGGGTACGCAAGAGCGCCAGTGAATCCTTTGGGTGCTTAAGGCGCCGATTAGGAGGACTCGTAGGCGCGGAGCTATGTCTCACCTGCAAATGATATGTATCATACTGTAGGTCTGTAGCGATCACCAGTTACAACGCTCTATTGGCCCAGCCTATATCGTAGCGAGCGTGAACCAACTACTAGCTTTACACCCCTAAAAAAATGGTGCTGGCTTTACGAATGTTTTTATTATTTGGTTTGTTTTTATTATTTTTCTGTTTTTTCTTCTTTTCTTCAGAAATTCATAATTTTCTTGAAACTACAAAACATGTTCAGGATTTCAAAATTTGATTGTGTATTTCAAAAAATGTTTGAAAATTTAAAACTAATCAAATGTTCCTAAAAATGTACTTGTTGCCCCCAAAAATGCTCAGAATTTTAAAAAACTATTCATTATTTCAAATAATGTTGACAAATGTAAAACTTTGTCAACTTTTAAATTTTATCCTATTTGAACAAAAAACAAATTCATGAATATTTTTTTCAAATCCATAATTCCTTATGAAGTCGTGATTTTTTTAATTCAAGAACAATATTTGAATACCAAATTTTTTTGAATTAGTGAGCATTTTTTGAATTCGCGAACATTATTAGAATCTGTGGGCATTTTTCCAAATTCGTGCACGATTTATGAATTAATGAACATTGTTTTTGAATTCTCAGTCAATTCAATTTTATGACAATCTTTAAATTCATGTTTTTTAAATTATGAACATGTTTCTAATTCATGATATTTTTTAATTCGGGATTTTTGTGAATTCTCTATCATTTATGAATTTATTGATTTTTAAAATTTATGCACTTTTTTTAATCTGTGAACATTTAGTTGAAACGGACCTGGGTATAAAAAAGAACTAGTTAAAAACTGCCTAAGAAAAAGATAGGTGTAAAAAAGAGCCCAGGCTCCTGTTCCGGCCCATCACAAATTTGAAAAATATTCCGTGTCTGCGCGTTGCTCACCAGTCCGGCTCATTTAACGCACCTCGCCTTTTCGTCATCGCTTGTCATGCTAGGTGAATCCTATTTGGTACTTAAGCACGGGAGCTCCTATGCAGCGCCGCAGGCGTCCGTTAACGATCCGGCGCCTGCAGCGCTGCTAGCATGGGCCGGCCCACTAGCATGCTGCCCTAGTTTTTTTTGTTACGAATATAAAAATATGAAACCAAAAAAGGTCTACAGATTTAAAGAAAAAAGGTTCATCCATAAGAGATGCCACATTTGATTTGTGCCTTGTTGGCGGAGAAATGGGAGGAAACAGAAGAGAAGCGGACGACAAGTTTGGATATTTGATAGATAATAAATTATAAACTCTAGAACAATTGATTTTTGACATCCTCAGGAAAAAAACTAAATAGAATATAAACTCTAGAACAATTGATTTTTGACATCCGCAAAGAAATCAGAATAGAATAGCTCCATTGACTAAGTTAGTTTGCTTAAAAAAATAGACAGACAATTGTAATATTCTTTCCAAGACTTTTAAAAAACAAGGTCTCTTTCCTGGAAATAGCCTGTCATCATCATTATGCAGTCTGAGACTTGCGCCACCTCACTGATCGGCGGCACGGCCTTCCCTTTGATTAAGCATTGCACCACCTTATTGATCCGTGGCACCACATTTTCTCTGGCCATGGACCATGTCCTCCTCAGTCTAACTCCCAAGTCCAAACCAACCTCATCTCTGTCTCTACTAGAAGTGGTGATCCAACCGCGTGCGGGATGCGCGTCCGTCTTCTACGCGAGGACCTCAACTCGTGCGTCCATAGCCCACCGCCTTCGGCGGCCGGCACACTCCCTCCACCGGTCGCGGTGGAGCCGCGTCCCACCCCAGGCGCCACTCTTCCTCCTCCAGCGGGTGTAAAAACATTTGAGTGCATTTTAGTGTGTATGAACTACTTTGATTTCCATAGGAGGGGGGGGGGGCATAAGCCCCCTACTTCCTTTAGAATATGCCCCACCTAATTTTTTCGTCCTCCGCCACTCTCCACGTCTGCCACCTTCGACTGATACAGGTACGCTGACCTTTACTTTGCATCGGTCATCGATCGACACCAGGTTCGACAGTTGCATCTCGCCGGAGAAAGAACTCACTATGTATTTATCTAACTTAACAACTGCAGGCTTCTTCTCCACGTATCGCGTCTGAAGATCATTGGCATCGTTCTTGGCGGTATCTTGGCACTCCTAGTTTGTCTCTGGATACTCTTCAAATACCTAGCGCACAGATACTGTCAGCGTGGGGACGACGAGGGGACAGCACGCCACCAGGCGCTCGTGGACATGATCGCGAACATTTTGCCCGCATTCGTGTGTGGCATCATCTTTCTGTTCAACCTACTCTTCGGCTTCTGCTGCTGATATGGTAAGCCGTGCTTCCAAAAAAAGAAACTGAATTCCCTGTTATCCTACACCTTATTTTTTCCATTTCTTCGCCTATTCAGCTGCTGGCGAGTGACGGGTAAGCGATGTTTCAGGTGCACACACGACGGTCGTCTGAAGCTTATGGAACGTTCAATTCCTTTCTTTTCCTTTTCATTTCAGTTGTTTTTACCTGGTTTTTTTTTTATTTTCCTGTTCCTTGTTTTCTATAAGAGATGCCACATCAGATTTGCGCCTTGTTGGCAGAGAAAGGAGAGGAAAGAAAAGAGAAGTGGACTACAAGCCGTGGTCAAATGTAATCTCAAAAACTGTATTACGCCCTATATATTTGGATGAAGGGAGTATCTGGTAAGGCCTTTTTTCATTGCACTGGTGCTTAGGTGAGGGGCTAAGTGTATTAGAAGGCTTAGCAACTAATATCTCCTTGATCTAAGCAAATATCGTCTCTGCAATGCATGTGTGCTTGTTGTTATAGCTAAGCTCCCTTCATTAATTTTTAGTAACTAAACTCATTCATGGATTTGTTGGTAGACATTTTGCTTAGGTCTGTACGCTTGACATCGATTCTGAAGCCCACCCCAGTGCTCCAAGGTGTACAAGTGCTAAGGATGCCATATAGACAAAAAAGTGATGTGGCAAAGCAATTAAAGAGGATAGATAGCATTATAGTGACCCCAGGAAGAAACGGTGCTAAGCACGTGAACCTATGTAAAGTGACTATCAACCAATACATGAAGGAGTTTAATTATTAAACAATTTCATGAGAAAGGCTTAGCTACAAAAGCTAAGCACCTATGCATTGGGAAGACTAGTTGCTAAGATTTTTAATGCACTTAGCACCTCATCTAAGCATCCATGCATTGGAAGAGGCCTGATGTCATCAAAGTGCCATCTCTACTTTTTTTTACGGGGAGCTATCTCTTCTCCTTAATTGCTTTACCAAATTAAACTTTTGCCTATGTGGCATTCTTAGACCTGCACACCGTGAAGCGTTGAAAAGGGCCTAAGTACATAACTTTGTTGTGTTTGAGAATTAGTTATTAGTATTGTGTAATCTATTGGAAAAGACAAGTTCTGTACAGGAAAGACTTGGTCCAAGATATTTTCTGCCCACAATTTATGAAAGAGTGTACTTGACTAAAGAAAACCTGTCCTACTTGTTTACTTTGAGTCTAATAATTGTGACTTTTCTAGTTTTTGTGTGGTTTGTTTATACTCTGGTCTTGTGACTAATCCTTCGGTCGATATTAGCCCTGCCCTAAATCTTTAGCTGTCCCTAATCCGCATGCCTATTTATCCGATTATTTATTCATCTGTACTTGCGTACTGCGACCACTATCTGCAAGCGCACTTGTTCATGCAAGTCACCAAAAATAAGAAGGATCAGTTAGCAGCAAATACAAATCAAGTCTCCAAAGATGGCAATGCTGCACCTCTGACTTCCATATGTCAATGGTTTGAACAGCTAGCTACGTGGTGAACTTTCTTTAATTCTAATATAAGTACTACTAGTACTACTTTCCATTAAGAAAGTAAGACAACAAGCGAGCCAGTAGCGCAGCACGGTGCAGCGCGGAGACCGACTTATCAGTTGCATGGTTGATCGCTTATAGCTGACTGATGAACGTCAAGTGGAATACACGGTTATTTTGTTTCCGAATCAAGTGGAATTCACGTTCGGAGCACTGCTACACGCATATGCACGCGGCGGGTGCTACAAATCATCCGGTTGATTTGTTACAAAGTTAAGTCGCCCCCGGAGCTGTCCGCTCCCCAGCCGCAGGATCAGCCAACGCACCAGGCAGGACGCAGCAGTCCATGGCAGTGCCGCACGGCATCGACGAAGTTTCAACGCCCCCACTGCCCCTCCCCCACGGCGCTCCATCACAGCACCCGACGCGCCGGCGATGCTTCACTGCAGCACCGACGCCGGCGCGGCGGCGGTCCATCGATGCTCCATAGCAGCACTCGACGCCGTCGGTGATGTTTCACTGCAGCCCGCACCGACGCGACGAGCTTCATAGCAGCACCCGACGGCCCCGCCGGCGGAGCTTCACTGCAGCGCCCCACCGCTTGCTGGAGCTCCGCTGTAGCACCGACTACCCTTGCCGAAGCTCCATGGCAGCACCCAAGGGCCTCCGGTGAAGCTTCACTACAGCGCCCCCTCCGGCTCGGCGGTGCTCCATCGCAGCACGACGGCAATGCGGTTGATGCGACAAAGCACGCGGCGGCGACGGGCGGATGCTATGACGCAGCATGATGCCGACGGGGAATGGGGCGACGCAGCACGCGGTGGTGACGACGGATGCGACGCCGAGGGCGGATGCTTCGTCGTCCATCCCCCTCCCCCCCACCCCCACGCCCCGCCCAGGTGGGAGCTTCTCCATGGTTGATGTGGATTTAGCCGGCGTCGGCTCTTCCTTGCAGCAGCAGGTGGAGGAGAAAAAAGGAAGGAAGAAGATGAGGAGGGGGACGAGTGGAGGAGGAGCCGGAAGGGATAAGGTGGGAGGAAAAAGCGATGGACTGGGGGGCACGTGGCGTACGTACGAGGCGGCTTACCGAGACAGAAAATTATCCGGTTTAAACTAAATGTTTTCCCACGGATATGCTTTTCTTTGAACACACACTAGTGTAGAATGCATCAATGCAAACGATTAAAATAGGCCTTTGGAAACAGAGCTGAAAACCGTCAGCTAGCAAGGTGCCATCAGTTTCGGAGCTTGAGATTAGAAGGATACTTTCGATTCTCATGCTCATTACAAAAGACACAAGTGGGACCTGCCTATGACAGCGCTTAGCAAGACTAATGGTTTGTGACTAGTCCCGATTTGTGACCTTTCTCGTTTGAGAAGTTTGACTTGTGACCAATGGTTTCCGGCCACTTGGGTCCGGACCGGATCAACTCCCCGAACGCAATAGCACTCGCACCGGAATAGTCCTGCCTGCCACTTGTACGTAAAGCGCGAGCACCCGCACGCACCCGGTCGAGTGCTGATTTGGAGATTCCAGCGCCGGACGACCGCGTGCACCTGTGCTGTTGTGCGAGCGAGACTAATCCACAGCCGACGGGCGGAGGAGGGATGCATGACTCGTGCGTTGCCAAGGAAAGAAAAGTGCCTCACAAGTTGAAGAAGAGAAAAGTGTCTCACAAGTTGAAAAAGGGACAAGTGTTTCACGCGTAGTCGGCCGTTTTCTTCATGCATCGAAGCTTCCTACAGACTGCCGCTGCAAAGGAGAAGCAGGGATCACGGATCAATCGATCGATGGTTCCTGCATTAACGACGGTGGTTCAGTTTTTCAACCGTGAAAATGACATCGTGAAAAGGGAGCTGGGGGTATAGAATGCAATGACATCTGGGGGAGTTCTCACACAATGCTCACCATGTCAATCTCTACTCTTATAAAAAAGCCGAGTTGATGATGATGGCGTGCCTGCCATCTTGTAATATAGACCGCCCGATCTATATCTGACGGATAGAAAGCAAACTACGACAATTTTATAAAAAAGATCCGCACATTTCTCCACATTTACAGGTAAGGTCTTGCCTTGTTCATCCTTATCTCCCACAACCTCATTGCTGAGCAATTAAAAAAGGAAGTCTCTGAAATAATCTGGCATAGTGGCCGCCTGCCGGCGCCGTCCATCCCCATGCCTCCGCCCAGTCCGACCACCAGTCACCATCACGCCCCACTCCTCCTCACCTTATCTCTCATCTTTCTCGAGATATCATTTTTCGATGAAATTATTAAGATACCATTTTTTCGAGAAAATTCTCGAGATATCATTAGTTTCTACACATGGGATTACTCCTGCATGGGTCAATCACAACAGATGTTTTGTAAAAAAAAAATTCATTTTGATGTTCCGTGCAATGCTCGGGCATCTTGCTAGTCAATCCTAGACACTGAACCAGAATAGTCTCGCCAGCTTTGGGAAACTTTTTTTTTTGCGGGATTGCTCACCATGTCAATATTAAGGCTGTGAACATACGAAATGATAAGACAGTTTGCAACCACTCTCCTAAAATATATATATATATATACTATGACATTTTGGTTGCTGCACAAACGGCCATCGACGCAAAGCCATAAACACAGGACAAAGATGCATGCCAGGGAAGAAAAACATACGCCTTCGCCGTAGCAACCGGGGGTCCCGACCCGTCGGTCCCAATCCAGGCGAACCGTTCTCCGCTCAGCCATAACAGCTTGGATCAAGACACTACGAGCAGCCGTCGCGGTCGACAGCCCCCTGGATCGGTGTACGGCTCTCCTGCTGGGTTCCCAGCACGCACTATCGTGTAGGGCGAACCAGCGATCACCACGTGTCCCGGTGGACCTCCATCCCTCAAACAACACAGCGTATCTCCGTAATTGCAGTTATGTTCCAGAAAATCAGCAAAAGGACATTTTTTTTTCTCCCGGGTAACAACAGATTGCCGCCAAAATCTCTTCGTCGCATACATCTGCGGCTTACATCGATCTACTCCATTGCCGCTGGATCACATGAGACTAGATCAGGATTGATAGAGAAAATTTGCCTTCTCCGTGGATCAGCATCTACTGTGTTCTTCAGCATGGAAGTTGCTGGCACTTCATCGTCCATAGGTACATTGCTGTGCATGGAACCTACAGATTATGAACACTCTTTTATCATACGAAGATGATAAGATTAAAACAAGCAAACAACCAAAAAATAAGTTCAATCTATGGCATGCAAATTAATCCTTCGGAAATAACTCCCTGTGCTTCATCTTCAATAGCCCCGTTTCTTTTCTTCAAATACATGCAAATTAATCCTTCGGAATTGCATTATAATTCTGTGAAGGATGATCACTCCTACGTTGCTGCACACACTATGCATCAGAGGGCAAATCTTGACACTGAAAATGAAACCAGGACGAACTGTTAGGTTCAGTGCAAGTTATACCATTACCCTTCGTCTATGTAGATAAACAAACATGCTTAAGGTTTGAAACTCTGGATCATGTGAATTTATTTGCTTCTTATCCATCAGTACATAGAATCATCATGAGTTGGTTTAGTAACGAGACATCAGCTCGATCTTACTGAGGATCAAAGTTCACTACTAACAGAGTACCACCTAAGTTTATTTTTGTATCAAAGAAAAAAAATCAATATTTTCCTAATGGTCTTGTCAATACCGTGTGTTATTTTGCTAATGCCTACTAAAGAAGAATCGCAGCTGGATCATAAACTAATCAGTATATGATAATTTTTATGTTTTGCAGATCATGAGACCACAAATGTGGGAGAGGCTGGTGGAAATACAAATGACTATTACATCAAAAGGTTAAAACCAGAGATAGGAATGGAATTTGAGAATGACGATATTGCATATGAGTTTTACAATACATATGCAGGACATGTAGGTTTCGGTGTCAGGAAATCTTGGCATGTACTGCCGGGTACTATGACATCGGTGCCACAATCTCATAACTATAATTTGCAAGTATTAAAGCATGGCTTGCCTCCACTATCGCAGGCAGACACTGCTAGTTTTCAGCAGTTACTTGGCTTGCGACCACAACAACCATATTTCTATCATAGCACTCAACCGAGTCAGGTATATTTATTTATTTAGTTAATCGTTAAAATTAAGACGAGCATGCTCGGGTCATTTACTTTTTGATTAACACTATGTAGACTTATGTGGTGTCATCGTACTCGGGATGGCCAACATCTCAAAATTACCAGCTGCCAACTAGTACTCAACCAAGTCGGGTATAATTTTATTAGTTAATAGCTAGAAATTAAAATGAACATGCACATGTCATTCACTAGTATTGACTTTTGGATCAACATTGTATATAGAGTTCCCAAATGTTATCAGACTCGGGATGGCCAACACCTCAAAAAAGACCAGCTGCCAATTAAGGTATTGTTCATTACAAGTCATATTTCCCAATTCAAATTTATATCTCACAAGAAATCATTTCTTTGTTCTTCCAGGTCTTGGGTAGCTAGCCAATCAAGTCACATACAAGATAAACACTTTTAAATGGCTCTATATTACTATATAAACTTTGTATCTCAGGATTGCTCTGCAAAACAGTTACCTTGCAATGTAATAATTTATCGTACCATTCCTTTTGATGTTAGATGCACAATGGTTTTATGCTCAAATAAAGATATATACATGAATATGGAATAGTTGCTTGTCATTCCTTTTCATATGTTAGATGTGTAACTGAGGTTTAGTTTTCTAGTTAAATGTGGTCTTGGGCACTACATTTACTAAAAAGCGCTTTCACCCATTTGTGATTTCCCCTTCCCCTGTACTATGTAATTGGAAAGCAGAGAAGCAGAGAAAAATGGATACATCGCATACTTGAAAGTTCAGTACGTGCAAATATCAATACGCTGATTGCTGAGAGCTAGTTAGCTACTAATACAGTCATACAGAGCTACTGATACTAGTACAGAGGTAGATGAAGCAATGAATCATCACTCACCTTTGCCTGTTGAGTATCGAGCTCGCATCTTCTAGTGCGACTGCGCGACATCTCGGCCACCGCTGACAGCGCAGCAGTTCCACCATGGCACCATCTCCAAGGGAGCGGGTCGGCCAGAACCTTGGCCGGGCCTTGAGCACGCCGGAGGCAGGCAGCACTAGCCGCGACGGCTCCTGTTTTGCCGCCGGCCAAGGACACGGCCGAGCGCGGCGCGGCGCGCCTGAGGTGAGCAGACATAGCCGCGACGGATCCCATCTTGTCCCCAGCCAAGACCACGGCCCCAGGCAGCGCGGCGTGACCGAGGTGAGCGGCGCTAGCCAGCGGCGACGACTCCCGTCTTACCGCCTTTCAACCCCACCGCTCCGGGCGGCGAAGCGCGCCGGAGACAGGTGGCGGTAGCCGCGACGGCTCCAGTTGACGAAGCACGTCAGAGACGGGCGGCGCTACTCTTGTCTTGCTGCCGGCCACGACCCAGACGGCGGATTTCACCTCATGAGAATCCCCTCTCGCAGTGGAATCACTGGCTGTGGAACAGGGAGTGGCAGCAGCAGTAGTGCGCGAGGATAAGCCGATAAGGCAAAGAGAAAAAAATATTTTCAATAAATTAGAAAAAGAAAAACGTTATTGTGCGATGGGGGTCCACCGGGACACGTGATGATCGCTGGTTCGCCCTGCACGATAGTGCATGCTGGGAACCCAGCAGGAGAGCCCGACCCTTGGACCGTACGAAACGAAACCCACCATCAAATGATCCGCAAAATCTTTGGCTATGCCCTCAAACCCGTTCAAGTCTCCAGCC